>NC_085137.1:114317766-114323012 GCF_035046485.1 Aedes albopictus
TGTATCACCATCATTTTTGGCGTGCTCTGAATCACGAAAACGTTACGGAGGAGTTTGGGGCCTCTCAGGTGCGTTACATATAGGGTGTCCCAGAAAGTATGGGCACAACTTTGTATAGCGAAAATACAATCATTTTCTTAACAAACAACAATTTTTATATTTTTGTATTGTTATTCAAAGTATTTTAAATGATACCTGTAAAGAGTTTATACATTAAAAAGGGTTTTCGTATGCAGAATGTTTAAAATTAAAAAACATCTTTTAAAACTTCTGCACAAACTACTTTTTACGGTTTTGCCAAATAACCAAATTAGAAACATTTTTTTTCGATTTTTTTTTTTCACATGATATATTCGAAAACATGTTTCTTCAGATGGTTGATTGAATTTTTTTATGAAAATATATTTTGCCTGTGCGTACGGATATTTCAGAATTTTGAGAAAACTGAAATATACGCCTTTTCTATTTTTGGATAAGAGATGCCCCCAGACATTCGAGTTTTAAAACATGTTTAACGAGAATAAAAATAATTCAATCTACACTTTAAAGCCTGTATCCGCAATAATCGGGACACAGAAGTATGGCTGCAGCTCTGAAATGAATCGGTAAAATTGGCCAAATAATTGACTGGAAACTCTTTGATGTATGTTTATTATCTGTGCCAAATTTCATAAAAATCGACCAGCACCCATGGAAACAAAAAGAACGGAATCAATCGGCGCCGTAATCGCTTGTTTTCGAATAGGATGGATATGGGAGCGTGAGATTACTGATGGCACACATACCCTATATTGCGTTTTGTTCAACCAATTTTAAATCTTTTTCCATAAATTAAAAGCTGAATTCGATACCATTCGATCATCTGAATACAGGTTTTGCGTCAGATTGATAAAATTCAAGATACTGGCGAGTTTAAGGGACCATCTTCTTAAATTTTAGCAAAATTTCCAAACATTTTTGAAGAAATGTATTTTTTTCAATAAGAATAAAACAACTTAAAAATTCTTTCTCGACGTTTATTCGACATATCATATGTAGGCGAGTTACAGTAAAAAATTCAGCTCAATCGGAGCATTGATTACGGAGAATGAGATGTTTGAAGTGAGCGACATTGCTTAAAAATAGAACAAAAATCGATTTCAAATCATCAACCTTGTATGGAAAGTCGAAAAAATTTCCGCACTACTGTAATTTTTTTCTCTCGCGTTTTCGAACTCAGGGCATTCAAAAATGATCATCAGCTTACCGAGTTCAAAAATGCTGTAAACTAGTGTAATTAAAGCCCAAACTCAATACATGCATAAATTTTCCTCTTTTTATGCCTTTTTTAATTTATGCACATTTTTAATTTATACAGTCCCAGCCATGTGCATAAAAAGAGGTTCCAGTGTATTGGGTATTATCGGCAGGTTGTTCTCTTCGTCATATGGTGTTTTGTCGGTTCAATTGCCTGAAACTTGGTAATTAGGTCGTCCATTATTTTGCAAAATCGGAAATGTTATAAATTATTTGTTGGGATATTATCGTTTTAGCTAAGAAATGATCGTGTTAAAATTTTAAAGTCCGCATCTCCAGGCTGAGTTGTTCCTCAAGGGATCTTAATTGTTCAAAAAATTGCATGGGAATACAAAAACTTTTTTTTACAAAAAAAATACGCTGAAATTGCTGATTTTAGGACACTAACGCGCCAATAATGTGCTCAGAATTTCAATATCTCCACTCGTTTTAAGTCATTGAGCAAAACAGGGTAGGTTTTCTACGGTACCTTAAAACATAGTCAAAAATGCCAATGTTTCGTTTGTTTTTTAGTCAATAACTCAAAAACGAGTATAGATATCGCAGTTTTAAGCATATCATTGGCTCTAATGGACCTTTAAATGATCGGTTTTAGTAGTATAGCGTATTTTTAGCCAAAAAAAAAAACCATGATGGTTTCTTTCAATAAACATTCTGAGGCTATTGACTTTACATTAACAAAAGAAAAATTAAGAAAATATTTCAATGCTATCCGATAAACACGAAACGCAAAAGTAGCTCTAAATAGTTTATTTAAGTGCATACTCTATGATATATACACTCAAACCTCCATTTAGGTAGGATCCATTTAGGTAAAATCTATTTAGGTCCCTCCATTTAGGTAACGTTACCTAAATGGAATTTGATTGTGTTCAGATCAGTTGGAGTACTTAAGATTAGGTATAAGATTGGTTTATGGGAAAGAAGTAGTGAGTGGTGTTAGGGGGTGGGTATGGGGGGAGGGGATGCAATGTTGCCCCCTGAACACCCCCCCCCCCTTCCATGCAGTGTTGAAAAGTGTCAGTATCCAGCGTCATTTCCAGCTGAAATTGAGATAATCAACCATCCTTCCATCATTCAATTGATATCAGCTCCAGCATTGATGACGTCAAACCCGACATCAACCTATCATTCACCTGTTTTTATTTTGGCCACCAAACCCAACATAGACCCAACAGTTGTTCGATGTTGGTCCAACAATGGCCCAACATACGATAAAAATTGACCCGACTTTGACCCGACATTCAATAATTTTTCAGTCTGGCGGAATTTTGCACGGTTTTTCGCAAAGTTTGTCGTGTTTCGTGCCCAGCTAGTCATTCGAATGACAATTCTAATCTAAGACCCTCCAAAACCCCCGAAAACGCCCCTGAAGCCCCTCCCCTCCTAAAACCCACCCCCTCCTGAAACTCCCTGAAAGCCATCTGAAACTCCGCATGAGCTCCTTTAAATCTCCTAGTAACTCTCCCTTGTTGAACTTCTTTGCAACCTTGTAATCCATTTAGGTAATAGACTGAATCCATTTAGGTAATGAATCCATTTAGGTAAAAATTCTATTTAGGCAGTCCCGACTCATTACCTAAATGGAGGTTTCAGTGTATTATGTATTCCTAAATTTAAGACAAATTACACAGCGTAACAAAAAATAACTTTTGATCTGTCTCAAGAGCAAACTTATGTGTCCCTGACAGATTTTGGGCCGCTGAATCCGAATCCGGGCTCAGATTTGCTCCAGCACGTCACAATTTTGAGCTATACCCCAATTTATAGGGCAAAATATGCGATTTCGGGCTTTTTTAACTGCCAGCCATTAAGCATGGAAATATTTTTTTAAACAACCAAAAGGTATATTGGTCAATTAACATCTAAATTAACGACTCATGCAAAATATTTTGTTTTACTAAATCAAATTTGATAGATTTAAGCATTTTATGTTAGTAAGCAAACTTGCATGCAACTTTTGAAGGGTGACTTTTATGGGAAATATCATACCTAACATAAATCACTTAAAACTATCAAATTTGATTTGGCAAAACGAAATATTTTGCATGAGTCGTTAATTTAGATGTTAATTGACCAATTTACCTTTTGGTTGTTTAAAAAAAATATTACCATGCTTAATGGCTGGCAGTTAAGAAAGCCCGTTATCGCATATTTTGCCCTATAAATTAGGGTATAGCTCAAAATTGTGACGTGCTGGAGCAAATCTGAGCCCGGATTCGGATTCAGCGGCCCAAAATCTGTAAGAGACACATAAGTTTGCTCTTGAGACAAAAAATGTTGCGCTGTGTTATGTAACATTCATTGTAACAAACTGCTACTCATGATTGACGACAAATAAATAAATAAATTTTAGTCCCATACAATTTCTGACAACTTTATAACCCTTGACGGACCAGTTAGCCTTGAGATACGGACTTCAAATTTTGACAAGATTATTTTTTAGCTAGAACGATAATTTTCCAACAGCGAGCTTATAATATTTCCATTTTTACAGAATAAGGGGCTGAGTTCAACAGGTTTCAAAAAACCACGCCGCACTTCGAAGAGACTAAAACTGCCGAAAATACATAAGTTCCCCTCTTATTCTGGGCAGATTTTCCAAATTTGTTTAAGAACATCCGTAAAAAATCCTTATAAGGGAACCTTTAAATGATCTACTCATGGAAGAAATCGCCGAAGAAACTCCTCCTGATATATTTTTTTCTGAGGAAACGCCTTTTGAAAGAACTTCTAAATAAATTTCAGTCAAAAATATTTTTAAATAAGTATGAAGGAATGAAGAAATTTTTCCACGGGAAGAAATAAGAAATGTTTCTTTAAAAAATGACTGAAGGAATATCTAATGAAGAAACCAGCCAAAAAATTCCGTTTAAGAAAATTTTCGAAAGAATATCTCTGGAAGAGAAATGTTTGCCATTTGTAACAATATCCGAAGATTGTTTTAAATGTCCAATCAAATCGCCGAAAAAAATAATAATGTTTGTTTAACATTTTCAAAACAATTACCGAAAAAATTGAAGAAATTACCAAACCATTTGCTGAAAAAAAAATGTTGAAGTTTTTTTCAATATTCACTCAGAAATCGCCTCAGAAATATTAGAGTGTAAATGCAACAACATAATTGCACTTATGTAATATCCATCGCGTTATCTTTATGGTTTGCTAATAGGGTAGAAGCTTCAGTTTTGGTCAGCCCTTAGTTTTGGCCATAGTGCGGTATTCAGCCTGTTACGATCTAAATCGGCATAAATTTATTTTTTACTAGTAGATTCTCATATAATATGATGAACATAAGCGGTGAAAACCATACATTTTGATTAAAAAGTGGAAAAATAAATTTCCTTAAAAAATCAGCTCCCATATATCTATTTTGGCCAGGGTGCTTCTAATTTGGACACTCCCATAAGAAATACACGTGATTGGCCAAAATAGAAACCAAAGCTGAGAATATGGCCAAAACTGCGGCAATGCTTCTATTATGGCCAGTAACACTTTTAATACAAAAACCAAGTATAAGCTTGATTTCTACATTTTTCTCATAAAGTATAGATTGAAACCTTTCATTTAACACATTGGTAGTTATCATTGGATTATTCGTTATTTTTATAAAAATGATTTCCCTTAGACTGGCCAAAACTGATGCCCGCACCCTAGTTATCAATTTTTGAAACGAGTAAACATTTAGATAACTCAAAATTAAGCAGAACGAAATAAAAAATCAAAATCATATCAATTCCATTGTCTGAATGCAAATCATGATTTCCGTTTGCGATCATTTTGTTCTTATTACTCTGTTCAGGTTTATAGTGGCAAAACCTAGCCACAATCCTCCGTGTGACAGATGTGCTGCTTGCTACAGACAAACCCGTATCTTTATGAGACCGAATATTTGATTAGGGTCAGCTTCTCGCAGCCACTATGCATGCATAGATTCCTTGTGGATCTAG